>NW_027271577.1:520000-522500 GCF_040938485.1 Diadema antillarum | reverse complement strand
ATGGTGCGTGGCAATCGTCGGATGACTTTTCGAATAATGGCAAATAAGCTAGGCATGAATTGGGACAGCGTCTGGAAGATTCTCACTGAAGATCTAGACCTGCGGAAAATCTGCGCGAAGAGGGTGCCAAAACACCCGAGTGATGACCAGAAGAATCAACGCATGTAACTTTGCCAGGACATCATCAAGCGCCTTGAAACTTGAAACCAAACCAGACTTGCTAGGGAGAGTCATTACCAGTCATCACCTCAGTCCTGGTCGTTGAGGGCCTTCTGCTCCCGGGGTCATCCTCCACGTCCTCTCATCCTTCTATAACCTCTTGCACCCTTGCTTGCACCACTCAAAAACACGTGAGCGTGACATCTTCTCGTCTTCGTAGACTTGCTGCAGCACTTTTAGCACTTCTTACAGAGTTTCCTAACCTTACAAGAAACTTCAAGTTTGTCCGTTGTTTGTGCTCATTGCGGAACGATGTGAAACAGAGGATGTGTATATAAAATTATGTAGACAAAATTATGGCTGTAGAGAGCTAAGATCACAGTTTAATACATACTCAAGATAGATTACTTTGAAGGTGAAAACTCGTAGTTTGTAGTCTGGATTTGAAATAAATCTTTTATGACACCAGTCCTGGAACTTTTCTGACACACCTAGTATATAGATCTCAGTCTGTTTCTAAAATGAATGTGAAATAGGCATCGAGTTTTACACTACTCCTTTAGACAATGAATACATGGATTAGGTTTGTCCATGTAGATTTCTCTAGCACTATATACCTTGAAGAAAAATACGTACCTGCATATATGAACACACTCATCCATGCATACTAATATGCAAACTCTATATCTAAATGCACATGCACAGCACACCACAATCTATAAACATGGAAGTAAAGTAAAAGTTACCACACCCCTTTGTTTTTGGAATTGCATAATGTACGTCGTCGGACAAAATCATGTATGTATGTATGTTATATGTATGTATCTATGTATACAGTTAGTACTTTAGTCGTGACATTCGTTCATCCACCATCTTCATAACTGAGCCTGTGTATGATGGCGTGTTCACTCAATTTTGTTCATTGGACAAATATCTTGTAGTCAAATAGTTGGCACCTTTGAGGCAATATGTGAGTTTCGGATATCTCCCATCCACATGCATCTTTTTCTGACTTCCTTGATTTGGGGTCATACTTCTGATTAATTATTATGGTTTGTTTTCTCCGTAATCCAAGCCCACCCTTTCACGCCTACGAAAACATATCCTAGAGTCTTGTCATAGAGCAGAGCACGATCGATGCCTATTAAAACAGAGAAAGCTAATCCCCTCCTGGAAAGAGCAGTGTCCCACAGTGTGCTCGCAGTGTGTTCGCATATTCGACTATACGTGAAAACACTCGAATGCAACAATGTCAAAATGATTTCACACTGTGGTGTGGTTTTTACAGAGTGTTTACATAATCAATGATCTGTTTCACACAGTTAATTGAGGATTCACATGTGTTCACAATGTTAAACTCCTCGATTTTAACATTGTGAAGAGATTTCACACTGTGTTCACGGTATGTTCATACTGTGTTTTCACATTGTGTTTCACAGTGTGGGACACCGTCTTCTTTCCATCAGAGAAGGACACTGATTTTGTCATGCTTTACAGATTCAATGCTGATTGCGGGAAAAGTTCAGTGTAATGTATTCGACTTTGTACGACAAAATGTAACATTATATCATATTATTGAAGACTGCATATCTGATGCTACCGACATTCAAAGAAGTAAGGAAAGCTCACAGCATTTGTAAATGTTATATGGTAATAATAACGTTAATGACCTGACATTTCAGGCAGAATAAGATATTCAAAATCGAAAGAAAACTAATGCCCTTAGGCAACAAATAAGTGTTATATGATAATAGTATCACATAATTATAGCTAACCAACAGTAGCAACAAAGCTTCTAAAAATAACGCCAATTATGTTGCTTATACACGAATTCAATCCCAACATCTTGCTTTTAAAAGTTAATTTTAGCGGACGTAATTCGATCCCTCCTTTAATGACTGATTCTTTTATTGGTCCTATGAGGTAATTGGTTATCAGTAATTGCTTTGTTATATGACTTACTTTGATGTCCTTGTGACTACTAGTATATAATCTGGTTGATGGAAATAGACACTTCAGAACAAATTCAGTTCATATAGTAATGGAAATAGCGTTCTGAGACTTCTTATGTGACGAAAGTTCTTCGAGGATATTGTTCGAGGCGCAAACTCTATTCCACGCACTTATTCAGGCCGTATTTTTTTTTTGTCATTATATTACCTCTAACAATAACTTTTCACGTTGTGAGTCTATTATCGCTTCCCCTCAAATTTTTCAGAAAATTTCTTCTCAGACAGAAGGGACCCGAACAAAAAGGTGTCATAATGGCTCTACAGAGCACCCATTCAGTTGGCCCAATAAAGTCGTGAACATTATCGAAGTCGGGGAAACCTCACAGTTT